>NC_047593.1:22227288-22232288 GCF_011004845.1 Esox lucius
CTGTTGGAGGTAACAATGCTTCGTAACACTGTTATGAGACATTTGTAATCATTACAGTTACGTAGTTTAACATATGCTGTCCATGTCCAAAGTAACTTTCAGGTAACTTTCTGTACTTCTTTCTCCCATAAAGTAGCTATTAATGAAGTCAGTACTAGTTAAAAAAAACAATGGTCTCCTCCAGATAGGCAAGGGTGCTAGTTATTTAATGTAAGTTGTTAGTTATATTATATAATATAACTAACTGACAGCTCAGTACACCAAGAACATTCTTGTCAGACCTGGACAGTAAGTAGCAGATACAAGAAACAAGATGACAAATGTTATCTTGTTGTAATATGTATGTAAGGTTGTTGCCAGATATTGGGCCTCTGTTGGGTCGGAGGTTTCAGACTATTGTTGTCATGTTCTGGTTATGTTATAACATAATTACATACTATTACACCTCTAACAGATTATAACACCCATGTTCAACCATAACAGTATTATATGGTCAGAGATGGCACTATAAAGCTTTGTTACCATTACTAACGGTTATAGCATGTCTGTCTGTATGTTTTCTTCAGTCAAGGTGGAGAACGCCATCAAAGGTAACTATCTAGTCAGTGGTGTTTCAGTAAGGTGTCGCTGTGGGATGAGTGATGTTAATGAACAGGGCTGTGTTCAGTTTGGTGCAACGTTTGTATTGCATCAGTTCATCAAACTTGGCCTTCAGTAGCCAATAAGAAACTTCTGAACACAAGCCCTGATGTCCATTGAGTGTTGTCACTGGTGGGTATGGGAACAGTGGTGTGTCTGCTGTGTTGGTATGGTAACAGTGCATCTGTGGTGTTGGTATGGTAACTGTGTGTCTGTGTTGTTTATGTGGTAACAGTGTATCTGTAACCACACCATATCTTTAACAGTGTATCTGTGATGTTGGTATGGTAACTGTGTGTCTGTGTTGTTGATATGGTAACAGTGTATCTGTGGTGTTGGTATGGTAACAGTGTATCTGTGGTGTTGATGTGGAAACAGTGTATCTGTGGTGTTGATGTGGTAACAGTGTATCTGTGGAGTTGGTGTGGTAACTGTCTGTCTGTGTTGTTGATGTGGTAACAGTGTATCTGTGTTGTTGATGTGGTAACAGTGTATCTGTGGAGTTGGTGTGGTAACTGTCTGTTTGTGTTGTTGATGTGGTAACAGTGTATCTGTGTTGTTGATGTGGTAACAGTGTATATGTGGTGTTGGTATGGTAACAGTGTATATGTGGTGTTGGTGTGGTAACAGTGTGTCTGTGTTGTTGATGTGGTAACAGTGTATATGTGGTGTTGGTATGGTAACAGTGTATCTGTGGTATTGGTGGGGTAACTGTGTTGTTGATGTGGTAACAGTGTTACTCAGGTAACTATAGTGTACAACTGTCCTCTCTCTCCCTCCTCTCCCTCCACTCTCTCTTTCTCCTTTCTCTTATCTCTGCTCCCTCTTCCTTTCTCTTCTCTCTCTCTCTTTCATGTCTCTCTCCTCTCCATAGCAATGCGTGAGACTAAGGAGGCTTTGGAGAGTGTGAGTTCTTCGTTGGAGGTTCTTCAGGAAGGGACATCTCGCCTGGCTTTTCGTCTAGCGTTGGAGCGGACCTCGCTCTCCAATACATTGTCCGACCCAGCATGTTCTAATGGAGCTGTCTCACGCACCTGTAACAACATCCGGTCCACCCTTAAACAGCTGGAAACAAATGGCAACTTCTCTGGGGTACAGACGAATGCAGACTCCATCCAGACCACACACACGAAACATGATGAATACTAAAGACAATCAGACAACACACGAAACATGATGAATACTAAAGACAATCAGACAATACTAAACATGATGAATACTAAAGACAATCAGACAATACTAAACATGATGAATACTAAAGACAATCAGACAATACTAAACATGATGAATACTAAAGACAATCAGACAACACACAAAACATGATGAATACTAAAGACAATCAGACCACTAAAGATCTGCTTAACACTTTCTCACTCTTCATTGCACCTCTTCTCCATTTATCCCTTTCTCTCCTCTCTCCATCTCTCTCCATCTCTCTCCATCTCTCTCTCTAGCTACCAGATGTCAGTCCCCAATTGGCCAGTTTGGATATTGTTATGAAGGCTGACCTCAGTGACATTATACAGAAGGTACTATTCTACTCTTTATCAATAAAGTTCTGGTATATTATACTGTCCTGTTCTACAGGTTTATTCTGGCCCATTATATTATACTGTTCTTTTCTACAGGTTTATTCTGGCCCATTATATTATACGGTTCTGTTTTACAGGTTTATTCTGGCCCATTATATTATACTGTTCTGTTCTACAGGTTTATTCTGGCCCATTATATTATTCTGTACTGTTTTGTTCTATTCTACAGTGATAGAAATCAGCTGTTTCGTATAGTGGTTGAAATAATGATTGCGTACCCGGTCATCAAGGGGAGAGTAATTCAATTATTTATTGCAGCATTTGATAGTCTATTGTTCATGATGGTACAGACTGGAAACTCGGTCTTACAAACTCAAGTTCATCTTACTCAATCTCAAAGACCTTCCGGTAGTACCTAAGCTTCACAGACATCCCAACCTGCAATACACATTCCAGTACTGTAAGCCCATTGGCTAATTACGTCCGTGCTTTGAATGAACGTGACTTCCTGTGTACAGATGAAGAGATGTTCTTTTCTTATCTAAACATAACAAGCGTACCCTTCAACAACAAACTTCTGGTCCATTATACTGTACTGTCATGTTCTGTACTACAGGTTGATTCTGGCCCATTATTTTATACTGTTACCTTCTGTTATTCAGGGATATTCGTCCTTTAATGACACCCCCAGAATGGTACAAGATCAGACCAAGAATGTTGTGTCAGGTATGCTTTGTGTATATGTGTTTGTGGTGGTGTGTTTGTGTGTCTGGGGGTGGGGGTGGGGGGGTGTTTGACCATGATCATGATCGCGAGTTTCTCTCTGTCCTGGTCACTCTGGATGTCTGGACACTACAGCTCTGCCTAGTAAGTCTGTCTGTTAGCCTGTCTGTTGGTCTGTCTGTTAGCCTGTTTGACTGTCTGTCTGTCTGCATGTCAGCCTGTCATTCTGTTTGTCCATCTGTCTTTCTGATTTATTTGACTTTCTATGTCAGTTGTCTGTCTTTCTGTCTGATGCATGTCTGTTTTCTGTCTGTTGTCATTATTAATGTGTCTGTTTGATTTATTCTGTCTGTTGTCAGTCTGTTTCTGTCTTTTGTTTATCCGTTTTATTGTCTGATGTTCAGACTGGTGACAAATTTAAAGGAAAAACCTGAATAAGTGGAGGAATTTTACAGCTAACATCCCATCATGCTCTCTGGCATGTACCCAATGCTGACTAGGCCCAGTTAACCTTGATTTTGGATGAAAGGAAGAGGAAAGGATCTTGGCGACTTCATTATTGGGTCTCTCAAGGGGTCACTGAATGGTTTGTTGAGTGTGAAAATGATCATATGCTGTGGCCTTCACAGTCAACAGATCCCAACCAGATATAACACTTATGGGAGATTATGGACATATCAGACAGCACTCTCTACCACCATCATCAAAATACCAAAATGGAATATCTAATGGACAAATGGTGTTCCATCCCTCCAGTAGTACACTGTTCCCTCCATCCCTGCAGTGGATCCAGTGGCACATCGTTCCCTCCATCCCTCCAATGATTCCAGTGGAGTACCGTTCTTTCCATCTCTCCACTGGAACACCGTTCCCCCCATCCCTCCAGTGGAACATTGTTCCCTCCATCCCTCCACTGGAACACTGTTCCCTCTATCCCTCCAGTGGAACACTGTTCCCTCCAGCCCTCCACTGGAACATTGTTCCCCCCATCCCTCCAGTGGAACATTGTTCCCTCCATCCCTCCACTGGAACACTGTTCCCTCCAGTGGATCCAGTGGAGTACCGTTCCTTCCATCCCTCCACTGGAACACTGTTCCTTCCATCCCTCCACTGGAACACTGTTCCCTCCATCCTTCCAGTGGATCCAGTGGAGTACCGTTACCTCCATCCCTCCAGTTCCAGAGACTACTGGTTTTGGTGGCCCAACACCTCACTGAAACTGAGGTTTTGCATTTAATTTGTTTGTATTTCTGTTGCCTGTCTGTTTTTCTTGTCTGTTTTGTCTGCCTGCATCTCTGTCTGATTTGTGTGACCTTCTCTGTCTGTTGTCTATCTGTCAGTCAGTCATCCTGGCTGTTTAACATCTCTCCCATCCTCCAGGAGTGAAGGCTATGCTGGATAAGATTGGAGGGGAGATAGTTGGATTCTCTAAGATGTTTCCAGTAGAACCGTCTCTAGTCAACTTCACCATCTTTCTGAACCTGGAGCAGAAGAAAATGGAGGCAAACTACCCGAAGATTGACGAAATGGACTTCAACAGGTGTGTGTGTGAGAGGTGGACTTCAACAGGTGTGTGTGTGAGAGGTGGACTTCAGGTGTGTGTGTGAGAGGTGGACTTCAGGTGTGTGTGTGAGAGGTGGACTTCAACAGGTGTGTGTGTGAGAGGTGAACTTCAACAGGTGTGTGTGTGAGAGGTGGACTTCAACAGGTGTGTGTGTGAGAGGTGAACTTCAACAGGTGTGTGTGTGAGAGGTGGACTTCAACAGGTGTGTGTGTGTGTGTGTGTGTGAGAGAGATGAACTTCAAGAGGTGTCTGTCAGGCCCCCCTTATTTACTTTGGACCTTCCATCATAAAATCCCAGAAGCCTTGGATGTGTTTCAACTGAAGAACATACATTCTGGTTGATTCAGATTATTGCATTATGTGTTAAAAACCTTCACTTATTCCATTACATGGTATGGAATAAATACCTTCTATAATTATTCCATACAATCACACGCCATGGTTTGTGATATTGAAAAAAATATCAGCTACCGTAATATTAACATACCTCACAGCTGACTGCTAGCTAACTTTTATATCTTCAAAGCTACAAGGTATTCTAA